>NW_021637513.1:0-22879 GCF_004799145.2 Neltuma alba | reverse complement strand
TGGATAGTTTAGAAAAAATTGATAAGTATGAGAAATATATCTTACATTTAGGATCAAGATTAACTCAATAATTAAGTTCTATATTAAGATCTAGAGGAGTATATTGTAAAAGCTCTCCTTTAACATGTAGTATTCAATGGGGAAAAAAAACATGTACTATTTCATAAGTCATAAAAATGAGAGTTATTTATCTGAGTCAATTAACATAAGGACCCCTCCTAGTTCTCATAATTAAGGGAATATTCAGTTGTGGTCCGGTTTGCAAACAGAGAAATATAGCAGTTAATTAGGGTTGAGCCACTTAAGCTCTTTTAATTTTAAATGGGAGGTTGATATATTATAAGGATTATCAAAATAGGAGAATGATGAAATGATTTCATGATGTGAGGTCTTTAGGAACTTCTTTCATAAATTTGAAAAAAAAAAAATTTAACATGACCTTAATACCCTAATGCTCTTTACGGCCAGTGACCAAAGCTCTGGCACTCGCAACCAAGGAATTATTAGTAAGGTTTTGGATTTAAGTATCAGTATAGTGAGTGGACGAGATTTAATTTTTCAAAATAATTTATAAAATACAAATTAAATATGTAAGAAAAATTTTATTTTGACTTTTCAATCAAATTTTTTTTACTAAAATATTGATATTTTAATATACATACGTGAACTGTCATCAATTTATCCGTAAAGCTATATTCATGATTTACAAGTAAAGGTTATCAGCTTGCTTTAATATTTGCTAGTTATAAGTGAAACTTCATCCCGTTTTAAAGGTAAAGGTGAGCTCTTACAACTAAAATTTTCATATTTTTGTTAACCACTTAAATTTACAAGCCAACCTAGTAGAATATTAAATTACAGGATAATATCTATACAAGTCAACCTATTTTTTGTCGTTATTAAAGTACTGTAGTAAATTTTAATTTGAAATGTGGTTTGTAAATTTTAGAGAAAGACTTGTAAATCCAAGAAATTGGCTTGTAATTTAATATTTTCAACATGTGGAGCTATAAATTAAAAATGTTGACTCGTAAACCTCACGGGTTTACTTGTAAACCTGAAAGGTTACCTTGTAAATCATGAAATTTTTCTTGTAAATAATATAATGAGGATTTCTCTTATAAATGGATGATTTTTTTCATATACTATAAGGAAAAGCATAACTTCGGTTAAAGAGCAAAGACTACAACATAGAAACTCTAAACACAGCATAAATGGATGATTTTAATGACTCCCCAACAAAAGCTACTACTTTCAATTCTAAATATAAGATTTAATTTGTATATTTAGGGCTAGGGTGGTATAATATAAGCATACATAGTAAATTAACATAACTATGGCTACTTTTGACAAGCTTGATTTGTCCTTCCTCACATATGTCTTTCTTGCAGAGTTTCACAGTAACTTCATTATTTTTGTATGAGGCAAGCTCCTACCGACCTGAGAGAGAGAATTCTGTAGAACTCATCATAGTCATGGACACTAATTCAGCTGGCTCCCTTGCATTAGCACCATTACGTTGGATTCTGGCTAATTCTGTTGCCAAACACCCTTTTAGCTCTTTCACTACCCCACTCATGGTTGGCCTGTTGTTTGGGTTTGCAGACACACAAGTCATTGCAATTTCCACAGCTCTCCAAGCAGAGTTGCTATCAAATTCTCCACTTAACCTTGAGTCAACAATGGCATTTATATCCCCTTTAGCAACCATGGAGCTAACCCAATCACTTATGTGAGTTTTCTCATGGTTTCCTGATATGGTTGGTAGACTTGTGATTATCTCGAAAAGAACTACTCCAAAGCTATAGACATCACTTTTGTCTATCAATTTGTTTGTTATAAAGTACCTACGAGACAAAAAATAATAAATAACTTACAACATGTTTGTTTTTATGTTGGAAACCACCAAAACCAATGCATTTTCATCGTTTCCAATGTGAAACAAAAATGGACTCAGGATAACTTATTCTCATCATCATTTATCTTTTTGTAATCCAAGAACAAAAAAGATTAAGCAAAATAAGTATTGGAAGAACTTACTCGGGGTCTAGATAACCAAGAGTACCCGCAACAACAGTTGACACATGAGTTCCATCATCAGTTGGGATGATTTTAGATAGACCAAAGTCGGCTATTTTTGCTTTAAATTTTTCATTCAGCAAGATGTTTGAAGATTTTACGTCTCTGTGGATTATAGGTGGCTTACATCCATAATGCAGATACTCCAACCCTAGGCAGAAATTTATAGCAAATTAACATTGAATTAGAAAGATTTGAGCTGTGAAGTTTGAAGACACAAGTAACTTGGTTGATGTTCTAACCTAGTGCTGCATCTAGTGCTATATAAAGTCTGTCTTCCAAGTCAAGAACTTTGAATCGTTGCTTCTTCCTGACAGAATCAAACTTATTCACTTTCTATACTTACTGTTTTCCATTTCTGGACCATTAGTCATTTGAAAAAGGATTTGCTCTAACAAACCTGAAAGGTACTCTTGTAAGTTACCATTAGCCATGTACTCATATATGAGCCCCTTACTAGTTTCCTCATTGCAATACCCAATAAGGGAAGTCAGATTTCTGTGATGAACTCTCAATAAGAGTTTAACCTGAAAAGCAATTTCATATCCATGCTTAACATAACAGCACACTTCTAGATTGAAAACTCATGTGATCTGGGTCCATTGTTCATTTTTACCTCGGCTTGGAATTGCTGATAACCTTGTACCGATGATGAGGAGAGCATTTTAACTGCCACTGGAGTTTCATCAATGTAACCCAAATAAACTGTTCCAAACCCACCTTTTCCAAGAACTGTGCTAAAGTTATTGCTCATTTTGAGGACATCAGAATATGAATATTGCCTATTGATGATTTGCAGAGGTGTGTCCTTTTGTTCATCAACATTGTCAACTCGCTCTGAGGTCTCAAGTGGGCCTATTTCTAATTTTAGATCATAAAAAAGCCTTTTGTTGGTTCTTTCACCTGGTCAACCAAAACTGTGTCTGCGTGTGTGTATGAATGATGTGTGTGTGTGTGTGTGTGTGTGTGTGTGTACATATAGCGGCCTCACCTCTAGGTTTTCTCCTTTTAAGAATAACAAATGTGATTGTCGCAACTATCAGAAGGATCAGAACCCCAGCAACTGATGCCACTATGGGAATGGCAACATTGTTCTCTTTTTTGTTGCACGAAGGAGATTCACATAGATTTGGATTTTGTCCAACACTAACATGGAGAGTCAGAGAAGTAATTATGTTCATTTGTCATTAAATCTTTCAAGTACGCTATAGCTCTATTTTAGACATCAACAAATGTCTTGAGCATTGAGCACCCTGTGTTCAATATGAACATTCGTGTGTTATGTGTTCTAAGTAAATTCATGTAAGAACGAATAATATATTGGACATTAGGATTTCAATATATAAGAGCCATACCTTAGTAATAGCGTACCATCCTTTGATTTTTCAAGCAGATCAGAGGGAACTGTACCTGTGAAATTGTTGCTCTTCAAGTTTCTGCAAAAGCAATCCAGCTACAACATCCTTTTCCATTTACAAAGGTATGATTAAGATCTATTTGTTGTTCATTTAATTAACGAAAAATCTTACAAGCTCTTCAGGTTCTGCAGTTGAGACAGAAAATTAGGCACTACTCCACTTAAGCTATTGTTTGATAAATCCCTGAAACAAGAAATTTTCTACCTTTAATGATCAAGATTATATATCTTACAAAATACCTTTGAGAAATCAATGACAACATTTTAAAAGAAGCTAAGGGTCATTGGATGTTCTGAGCATAAGTTCAAAAAAGAGAGCCCATCTCAAAAGACTTGTATGTTCCCCTTAAACTTATAAACTATACTTCACTTGTGAGGATTCCCGATATAAGACTCATAACATTAGACCAAGTCAGAGTAAAAGGTACTCACAACTTCTCCAGCATGGTGAGATTTGCGATGGAAGGATCTATCTGTCCTGTCAATCCACTTGAAGACAAATTCCTAATTTGCATTTCCAATATTATTAGAAATTCTAATTCAAGTTTCATACAGTAATAACATAAGTTTTCAAAACAAGCTTACAGTGCTGTGATTCTAAAGGAATTCTGACGATTAGAAGTACAATTTAGACCTTCCCATATATAGGCCACTGGACTACATGGATCTCCTTGCCAGTTTCTTGTCACCCCATAAGAAGACTTGATTGTTGCGATCGCATCAACTGTTTCTCAAAAATCCAAGTTAGTCTATACCATGTATATATCTTCTTGACCAGATTCTTTGAAAAACTAAATTTTTTTGGGTGAAATTCTGTCTATAAAATAAAAAGTAGTCTAACACAATCACGAAGAAACAGATAATATGCATATCCAACACGTCTATTCTCGATTCTATCAAATATTTCTTTCAAGAGTTTATATTTGCAGAACATACCATCTCTTTGATCTGTTTCTGACTGGGAAAATTCTCTAACTCTATAAATTTCAATAGCGTTGAGAATGGGAGGGAGGTTTGAATTCTCGGTCTTCTGAAGCCAAATCTGAATTTTTTCCCCACTGATAGATTCGCGGTTTGTCCTAGTGTTTGTGACTCGGTACTTAGGTTCGACGATAAAATAGGGTTCGCCATTGATGGTAACAGTGATTGATCTTGTCTGATTCTTTTCTAATACTTGAAGCTCTGAAAAATGCATGTAAAAAAAGAATTGGTCTGTTGCATCTTCTGGCTCCCATTCTATTTTCATTGGAGCACTTTCATTTATTGGTGTGGCAGCATTTCTCATAACAATGGCTGGTGGTTTGAAAACATTTTGAGTTAAGGATTCTTCAGAAATTGAAGCATTTATTTGCGTCCAGTCTTGGTGGTAGTCATAGATCCAAATGCGATCATAAGCATCATATCTATACCTGTGTCAAAGTCATTCACTTATCGTCAGCCTTACAGAATATGTCCAAGTAAAGACAAAGTAAAGGATCACAAGTTTAGTGCTTGTTTGGCATGACGTTTAGGCTCTCAAAAGCTATGTTAGAAACTGAAAAAGCTTATTGGACCCCTAAAATCATGTTTGGCATAATGCTGGAGTCAAATAACTTTTTTGGCCAAGTTCAAGTCAAAACCAGCCTGTAGAGCTTCTGAAGTCGTCTTTTTAGCTTTTCTTCATATTTAGAACTGTTGAAACTGAATTTTTAATATATCATTTAAACAAGTTTTTGTTGAGCTTATTTTTTGATAAAAATGTTTCTAAATATAAATCACATTATGCTAATTTCTACTCCAAATTTGTTTTACAAAATATAGTTAGGATAAAAATCACTTTTACAAATTTTAATTCCAGCAAACCAATGTTTTCTCTGTGCAGAGAAAGCTCCTTCAATTCAATGTGAAAACTATTTAAACAATTGATTTGGAGCCTATTTGTTGGTTAAGTCAAGAAATAATAATATTTGTTTATTTTTACTTAAAAGAGTACCGTTTAAGTGAAAAAGTGATTTTAAAGAATAATAAGTTCAATTAATCTAGATCTTAACAGTACAACTTAACAAACTCTTTTGAAAGTTCAAAATAGAATTGTGACACATATAAAGAGAGGATTTACCTGTATGAGTTGTTGCTGCCTAAATCCGACCTGAAATGAAGTGACAAGGATCCAAGCTGAGTATTATATACACCATTCCTCATAACCAAGGCCCTTAATTCTATAGCAGAGATGAATGGCGTTCCAGAGCCTGTGTCAACCAGACAGATTTGAATGTAATCTTGTGATGCAACATGTATGATCTCAGGCAGTAATGGCACAGATGCATTGGTTATTTTTACTGTTTCCCACAAGTTAGGCCCAAGATGAAGATCAAAAGTTGGCAACACATTCTGGCCATCATAATTTCCATACAGAAAAGAGACCCTGATCAGATATTTAGAGCCACTTGTGATGCTTATTCTGTAACAGTTTCTTGTTCCCTGAGGAAAGCTCCTTAGGTTCCAAGCTTGCCGTTGAAGCCTACTTTGGAGCTCAGTGGTTATGGCGTTACTCACTCCAGATTCTATGAACTTCTCATCTGATATATAATATATGCCTGTTGTCTCCTCAAAGTAGGTGGACTTTGCAGGTGCCCCACAATCTATGCTTATGAATCCTGAAACATGGAGGCAAACGTTAATTGTCACTAAAATGGTTCAGGTATTAAAGATTGAGTTTTTGGCGGCAAGTTACCTGATTGAGCCTGAGATTGAACCAGAACTGCAAAAACCAGCAGGAGGAAAGAGATGAAGCTCTTTGACAATCCCATCACTCTCTGCTTAGGAAGACAAGAACGTGAGCGACGTTGTTATTACTTATACAAGAAGTTCTGCCCACTTGTGACGTGGTCAATGTCATCACCCTCGTGCCTTAAGGTTGATTTCTTTAAGTAAATCTTAAAATAAATTTGTCTATAAGAATAGGTATAGTCTGAATCACTCGCAGGAAGACAAACAAAATATTTATTATCCTCTCTCTTAGGTGCTCTCCCTTATCTCTGAACGCCCTAGTCATAGCCTTTTGCTCCAAGCAAAAAGGCATTGTGGATGCATCAAGTAAGTGTCTTTGATTAAATTAATACTACCTCCGGTCTTTAATATAAGATCTCGTTTGACTTTTATTATAAGATCTCGTTTGACTTTTATTTTGGTACTAAATATAAGACCCCAATCTACTTTGTCTCTAATATTTATATTTTTTTCCAAGATAGTCCTTCTAACGAGGATAGTTCTAGCCAATACACTTGATTAGTAAGGATATTTTAGAAAAAAACAACACATATGTATTACAAATAACTAACTTAACTTCCTTCCTTAATCTCCTCAAATTAGTCAACTAGCTCTTATAATTAGAATCGGAGGTAGTACTCTTTTACATTGTAAGTCTAAAAGCTAAATAACTAATTTGTAAATAATAAAAAATAATTATTTTTGTTCATAAGTATTGAGAATACAACCTTCGATGATCCCTCAAAAGACTAGGAGCATCGTTTCTATAGAGATTCAGACTTGCAAGACGATAAACCAAATTATTACAAGCTAGTTCAAAAGCACACTTATATAACTCCAGGAGCACCTTGTCTTTACCTTCATCCTTTACAAATAGGCTCGGGCCTGGCGATAGGTTGGAGTAGACTTCGTCATAACCCACACAATGTGGAAACCCTCTTACTATGTACAATTAGTAAGGAAACTTTAATGAAAAATTATAAATTAGGAAGATAAAGTTGATTATCTTGTACTTAGGATTAAAATAAATTTCTTGTCTAACTCCTATATTTATGATTAGAGGAGTAAAAGTAGTTACAAGACTATTTCTATTAATCCTATTTTATGATTCACTTCCCAACATATTTTTACATATTTTACCGGAATAAAAAAAGTCCTAAAACTTAGGGAAAATTTTAAAAAATATCTCTAAAATTTCAAAATCCCAAATCAAGAATAACTACAAAAATGTATTGTCGTTTGCTTTTAAATATTTGTCAATTGTTATTGACATGTAGTGAACAAGATTGATTGAAAATTTTGAAATTCAAATTTATTTTTTGGGATTCTTCCTAAAACTTATTAACTTTGTCTAAAAATTTAACATATATATGTATATAAAAGTTTTGAACTTTATTCTTATTAAATATGCATTACTTATTACTCCTATTTCAATAAAATACACTAATATTTAATGGGATAAAAGAAAAAACTTACGATAAAAAATCAATTATGTGCCTTATAATCACGACCAACAAAAATTATTCTCTCTCATCTTATAAATAGAACTAAAAAGAGTATACCTTAAAAAAATTACTATTGCAAAATTTATTAGCTAAAGGCATTTAAGAACTCAAGTCCATTAACAGGTGCAACTTTATTCCATCTGATGCAACTCCCCCCCCCCCAAAAACTACGTGCAAAACAGAAGGATTGCACCTGCTCAAAATAAGTTGCATATGGGTTCTTAAACAAATTGGAAGTATTTTTGAACAATAAATTTTATAATGAGAATTTTTTTAGAGGTTTTTTTCTTATATTTTATTAAGCGGTTTAAGTTTAGCTTTTTCTTTTTTTAATTTGACCAACTCTTTAACGTTGTTTAGTTGATATGACAGTGATATTATTGAAGAAAATTAAGTTGAAGGCATTATCGTATGAACACTATATAATATATATATTAATTATTAAGAGAGGCATAAACAGCTTGTATGAACACTACACACACAGAGTACGTAATATAGCAATTCTTTAATCATTAAAACCATGCAATTTCAACAACTTCAGAGGAATTTGTCAAATGGTTCCAGAGAGAAAACATAGGATTGGTAGTGATAGGCGATAGCAATTTACGTACATTAAACTGACCTGAGATTAATAAAATGCATTAGTCAACTTGATTATCGTCGTTTAATTGAAAATTTGCAGCGACTTTGATTTTACTCTCTCCATTCTGCAACTAATTTTGTTTCAGATGTTTTATATTTGGAACCGTGCATATAATTCTAAACAAAATAATTAATGTGCATACGTGTAATGGTGGTTAAATTAATGAATTATTAATATAAAATTTGTTATAATTAATCCGCATGTATCTTTAGCTGAAAAAGTCCCTAATCTCATCAATCTAAAGCATTGAAATTTTCTCTTTTATTATAACACACTGTTATCCTCTCGCTTGAGACAATTCTGTTCGACTTATTGTTAAAATCATTTAAAACTTGTTTTCATATGAAAAACAAAATTAACATTTGCATGCCTTCCCTGCTTTGCAAGTCATTGTAATATAAAATACTTTTCTTGTCCTTAATATAAGACCTATTTAATTAATTTTATGAGATTAAGAAAATTAGATAAGTTAGTTAATTATAAAAAATATGACATTTTTTTCTTCTAAAACACCATAATCATCTTCCTTAATATCATTCCTCCCTCTTTTACTTGATTATGTTTGAGAGAGTATCAATAGGGATAATTTAGAAAAAAACAGATAAATATAAGAAATATGTCTGATATTTAAGATCAAAATCAACTCAACAATTAGATTCTATATTAAGGACCAAAAGATATCAGTTACTCTTCCGGTCCTAAATATAAAACCCTTTTACACACTTAAAAAAAAAGTCTTATATTTAGGACCAAAGGAGTAGTTCATTGTCCTCAAATAATAGATTTTTAATATATATAACTATTTTTCATAATAATTTGACCTCTTCGACCCTTGATGACTTGTGGTTGATTAACTCGTTTTACCTACTCAACGTTATTAATATTTTGTTATGTTCCAATGCTTACATATGTAAATAAAATTAAACTTGCTGTATCAAAAAACAAAAAAAGTTAATCTTTCATGCTCAACCAATATCTTTTCATTAATGTGGATATTTCAACATATATAAAATATCATTATCAAACGCCACATTTTGATTATCAATTTCGTTAGTTCATCATATTTAAAAAGTATTTAAATTCCATTAATGGCTTGGATTCTTCCCTTTTCTAAATTATTTAACCAAAACACCAAAGTCATTGAACAAAACTAACTACAAGAATAGGTAAATGCATATCCTGTGAAATATCGTTTTATTAGTATAAAACCTTTATTCATCTAATGCCCTTTTTGGATTAATATTATCTACAGTTACAGTGATAGATAACACAAACGCGCATCATTTAGCTTTTTTGTTGCAACAACGTTAAATCACCAACGTAAATTATGTAGACAAGCATTGCATTCCCCACATCCAAATAGTTTCAACATAATATATGAGGTAAATATATATACATTGCTTTTCATATTCATTATAATTTAAATTCCTGATTCTCCAGCACACAGATTGACATGGGAATTATAAACATTTAATGACAGAACCTATATATTCACTGAAGGAATATAATATGTGATTAGTTGGTTTCATCCAGAATTTTTCCTTACATATATATACATACACACACACATATATATACCCTATATGGAGATTCTCGCACAATAACTTCATACTTCTTTTATGAGGCAAGCTAGCTACTACCTGACCAAGGGAGAGGATTCTATTGTCATATTCAAGGACCCTAATTCATCTGAGTCTCCCATATCTGCACCACTACTGTGGTTGGTTCTGGCTACTTCTGTTGCCAAACACTCCTTTAGTTCATTAACTACCTCACTCATGGTTGGCCTGTTGTTGGGTTTTGGAGACACACAAGTCATTGCCATTTCCACAACTCTCCAAGCGGAGTTACTATCAAAGTCTCCACTTAGTCTTGAGTCAACAACGGCCTTTATATCTCCTTTAGCAACCATGGAGCTAACCCATTGACTTATGTGAGTTCTCTCATGGTTTCTAGATATGGCTGCCTGACTTGTGATTATCTCGAAAAGAACTACTCCAAAGCTATAAACATCACTTTTCTCTGTCAATCTGCTTGTTATATAGTACCTACAAGGCAAAGAACATATAACTTAGAGCGTGTTTGTTTTCACATTAAATGGACTGTGATTTTCAATATGAATCAAATACACGCTTAGATTAACTTATTCTCACTGCCATTTTTTCTCTTTCGTAACACAAGACAGAAAATATTAAGCAAAATGATTATTGGAAGGACTTACTCAGGATCTAAATAACCAGGAGTTCCTGCTACAACAGTTGATACATGAGTTCCATCATCAGTTAAGATGGTTTTAGATAGGCCAAAGTCAGCTATTTTTGCTTTGAATTTTTCATTCAGCAAGATGTTTGAAGATTTTACATCTCTATGGATTATAGGTGGCTTACATCCATTATGCAAATACTCCAACCCTGGGCCAAAATTTACAGCAAATGACATCGAATTAGAAGGATTTGAGGATTGAAAATTGAAGACGCAGATAACTTGGTTCAAGTTCTGACCTAGTGCCGCATCCAATGCTATACAAAGTCTGTCTTCCCAAGTCAAGAACTTTGAGTTGCTGCTTTTTCCTGCAAAATCAAGCTCCTTAACTTTCTATACTTATTGTTTTCCATTTCTAGACTATCAGCTATTTGGAAAAGGAATTGCACTAACAAACCTGAAAGGTAATCTTGTAAGTTACCATTAGCCATATACTCATATATGAGCCCTTTATGGGTTTTTTCATTGCAATACCCAACAAGGGAAGTAAGATTTCTGTGATGAACTCTCATTAAAAGTTTAACCTGTAAAGCAATTTCACATACATACTTAAACATAAAAACATATACTTTTCAATTAAAAAGTCATGTGATTTCGGTCCATTGTCATTTTTACCTCGGCTTGGAATTGTTGATAACCTTGAACGGATGATGAAGAGAGCATTTTAACTGCTACAGGAGTTTCCTCAACGTAACCCAAATAAACTGCTCCAAAGCCGCCTTTTCCGAGAATTATACCGAAGTTATTGGTTATTTTGTGGACATCAGAATATGAGTATTGTCTGCTTATGGCCTCCAGAGATGTGCCTTTTTGTTCTTCAACCTTTTCAACTTTCTGTGAGGTCTCAATTGGAGCTGTTCCTAATTTGAGATCATAAAAAAGCTTGTGGTTGGTGTTTCACATGATGAACCAAAATTGTGCTTGCGTATATGTGTGAATCATAAGCAGCAGCCTCACCTCTTTGTTGTCTTCTTTTAAGGGTAAAAAATATGATTGCCACAACTGCCAGAAGGATTAGAGCTCCAACAATTGATACTACTATGGGAATAGTAACATTGTTCTTTTCGTTGTTGTTGCACGAAGGAGATTCACATAGATATGGATTCTGTCCAACACTAATATATAGAGAGTCGCATAACTTATTATGATCATTTGTCAATAAATATTGCTAGTATCTATAGCTCTGTCTTAGACATCATAAATGCCCATGCAAAGAAAGAAGTTAATTTTCCTAGTATAGAGATTAAGAGATATAATAGAAACATTCATGTGCTATGTGTCCTAAATTCAATGTAAAACTGATTTTTTTGGACATTAGGATTTCAAATTGAGCCATACCTTAGCGACAGGGTACCTTTCTTTGATTTCTCAAGCAGATTAGAGGGAACTCTACCTGTCAAGTTGTTGTTCTCCAGGTTTCTGCAAAAGCAATATCCAGCTACAACATCCTTTGCCATTTTCAAAGCTATGAGATCTGACTGTTGTTCAATTAATTAGTAAACTACTTACAAGATCTTGAGGTTCTGTAGTTGAGCCAGAGAATTAGGCACTGCTCCATTTAAGCTGTTGTTTGATAAATCCCTGAAACAAGAAAGTTTCTTCCCTTCAGGATCAAGATTATACTACCTCCGGTCCTAATTATAAGAGCCAGTTGACTAATTTAAGGAGATTAAGGAAGTAAGTTGAGTTAGTTATTTGTCCTAAATAGGTATTATCTTTCCTAAAATATCCTTGTTAATCAAAGTGTATTAACTAGAACTCTTATTATTAGAAGGGTTACTTTGGAAAAAAATGTATAAATATGATAGACAAAGTGGATTGGGGTCTTATATTCAAGACCAAAATAAAAGTCAAACAAGGTCTTATATTAAGAACCGGAGGTAGTATATCTTGTGGAACCTAGCTTTAAGAAATCAATAAAAACATCTTAAAAGAACGGTTGTTGGAAGGAAGGATGTGTGTTTCCCATCAATCCAGAATGAAAAGCACTCACAACTTCTCCAGCATGGTGAGCTTTGAGATGGAAGGATGTATGTTTCCTTTCAATCCACTTGAAGACAAATCCCTGATGTGCAGTTCCAATGTTATTAGTTCTCATTCAAGTTTCATATGGTAATGACATTAATTTTGGGAAAACAAGCTTACAGGGCTGCGATTCTAGGAGAATTCTTGCCATTATAAGTACAATTTAGACCTTCCCAAACGTAGGCCTTAGGACTACATGGATCACCTTGCCAATTTCTTGCTACCCCATAAGAAGACTTGATTGTTGTGATTGCATCAACTATTTCTCAAAAATGCAAGTTAGTATGTACCATGTATATATATCTTCTTGACCAGATTCTTTAAGAAACTGAAGAATATTTAGGTGAAATTGAGTCTATAAAATAAAAAGTAGCCTAACTCAATCACACAGAAAAAGATAACATGCATCTGTAAAAGTTTATGTTTGCAGAACATACCATCTTCTTGCTCTGTTTCTGATTGCGAAAATTCTTTAAATGTATAAATTTCAAGAGCATTGAGGATAGGTGGAAGGGTTGAATTCTCGGTCTTCTGAAGCAAAATTTCAATTTTTTCTCCACTCGTGATGTTGAATACAGTGGATATGACTTGGTACGGAAGGACAACATTTGCAAGAAAATTACCATTGATGGTAATATTGAATGATCTTGTCTGATTCTTTTCTAAAACTTGAAGCTCTAAAAAATGCATGTATACATACGCTTGGTCTGTTGCGTCTTCTAGCTCCCAGTGTGCTTGCATTGGAGCACTTTCATTTACTGGTGTCGCAGCATTACTCATAACAATGGTTGGTGGATTGTAATAATTTTGAAATAAGGAATTTTCAGAAATTGAAGCATTAATTTGTGTCCAGTTTTGGTGATAGAAATATCCCCAGCCTCGATCATAAGCATCATAACTATACCTGTGTCAACGCCATTCTCTTATCAGCTTTACAGAATATTTTTGATGTAAAGATGAAGTAAAAGATCACAATGTTTACATAATAACATTTTCAAAAACCAAATCTTCAGAGTACAGCTGAACCAACTCTTTTAAAAGTAAAAATAAACAAAGAAAGGATTTACCTGTATGTTTTGTTGCTGGTTGAGCCTAAATCCAACCTCTGGGCAAGTGACAAGATTCCTGAGTGGATATCATAAATACTGCCCACCAAAGTCCTCAATTCTATAGCAGAGATAAATGGGGTTCCAGAGCCTGTGTCAACCAGACAGAGTTGAATGTAATCTAATGATGGAACATGTATGATCTCAGGGACTACTTCAGATGATGAATTGGTTATTTTCACTGTCTTCCACAAGTTAGGCCCAAGATGAAGATCAAAACTCGGTAAATCATTCCCGCCATCATAATTCCCGTACACAAAAGTAGCCCTGATCAGATATTTAGATCCACTTTTGATGTTTATTCTGTAACAGTTTCTTGGTCCTTGAGGAAAACTTCTCAGGTTCCAAACTTGCCGTTGATATGTACTTTGGATATCATTGGTTATCGATTTACTCACTCCAGAGTCTATGAACTCCTCATCTGATATGTAATGTATGCCTGTTGTCTTCTCAGTGTAGTTGGACTTGGCAGGTGCCCCACAGTCTATGCTTATGAATCCTGAAACGTAGAGGCAAAAGGTTAATTCTTATTAATTAGTATTGTGCATTTAAGTTTGAGTCTTTGCTGGCAAATTACCTGATTGATCCTGAGACTGAACCAGAACTACAAAAACCAGACAACCTACGAGAAAAGAGAAGCTCTTTGACATTCCCATCACTTTCTGAAGCTTCCCAGTTGCTTGGGAAGACAAGAACGTTAGCGACATTGTTATTAGTTGTTGTTACTTGTACAAGATAGAGTTCTGCACACTTGTGACGTGGCCATTGTCATCACTCAGGTGGCATTGGGTTTGCTTCTTTGAAAATTTCTTAAATGGATTTGTTTATAGAATAGGCAGACTTAATTAATCGCAGTTAAGTAGATTACACACACACAGGCACACACACACATATATATATGCATATATAAAACATAAAATAAACTTTGTGACTAAATTAAACTCACTTGAACATTTGTTTTTAATCTATGTTGTATTATACTACCTCCGGTCTATAAACAAGGTCTTACAATTAGGACGGGACAGTATATAAACTTCAAAAAGTGAGCTATGTTTGCATCCAATGCATGACAACTAGACAGTGATAATATTAATGAAGTCTCTTTGGTGTGAAATAGTTGTTTTCCTTCGATTCATTGATATATTCTTTAAATAAAAAAAAGGCATAAAAAATTAATTTGCACTCCTGTTTAACGGTTTTTTAAAAAAGAAAACATATTAACTATTGTCTTAATTTTATAAAATATTATCTTACAAATAGAAATATTAAAACCTTTTTTTTAAATATCTTACGTATAGAAACAAATATATTATGGCCTGGTCAAAGCATTTCATTCCAAGCGCGCGCGCGCGCACAGTTTATTATGTGGTTAGTTTTTCTTTTTAAGTTGACCAAATATTTAGTGCTGTTTGTTTGATGTCAAATATATATTTTATTATTGAAGAAGATTAAGTAGAAGGATTTCATCGTATAGTCTTAAATAAGCAAACTTGATAAATTTTTTAGAGCTGGGCAGAAATAGCTGGTATGAACACTATATATATATAGAGAGAGAGAGAGTACGTAACATAGAAATTATTTAATCACTAAAAACAGGTGATTTCAACAAAAGTCTTGAGAGGAATTTGTCAAATGTAGGATTGGATAGTGATAGGCGATGACAATTTTTGAAGTGGACTTTATATTAAAATGCATCAATCAACTTCTCATCATCGTCATTTAATTAAACTATTTGTAGTAGCGTTTTGTCTTGTTTTAAATCTAGATTAATTTTGACCTACGCCGCGTGCATGTTATTTTTTGTAGTTGTAAGAAAATAATATAATTAATGTACTAGGACAGTTAGATTTATGAATTATTATAAATTTTATATAAAATGAATTGCTACACAATATTAATTAAGAAGAGCATATCTTCAGCTAAAAAACTAATAAGCATAAAGCATACTCATCTGAACCTATTTGAACCTATTTATAAGTCACTTCTAATATATTTTATATAGACCAAGAAAAATCTTAAATTTCGTTAACTTTTATTTAAAATTTAATAACTTTTCAATTTTATCCTATTTAGTGTATATTATACTCTATGAAAATAAAGTCAGTACAATAATAAATGAAAAGATAAAATCATATACTTATATAAAAAAATTTCTATATCTACGTTATAAATAGGACTAAAAACTCTCTTCTCTTTCTATCATATAAATAGTAGTAAAGGAGTACCAATCTATCAAGTTATTGAAAACTTAGTTTATATGATAAACTTTCAAGCCTCGTTTGCTTGGCATATATATGAGACATTGCAATACATAAAATATCATTTTGCCACAAAGCAGTTTGGTGATTGGCTGATCAATCTGCGAAAATAATATATTTTTAATGAATCAATATTTTTCATAATAATTTGACCCCTTTCATTAACCTATTCGACTTTGACGAAAATTTTTTAATTGGCCTATATTCCACCTGTAATTTTTAATTTCCTCGACTTTTTCAACCCCATTTCAACAACTCTACACTACTAAAATTTTATTATACTACAAACATATTTAATGCTTGATATAAAAAGACAAGGTTTAGTTTCCATCTTACTGAGGGGAAAACGACATTTCAAGACCCTCTAGAAGCATTAATAACAGCTAAGAATCTTGATTTTTTTTTTTTTTTGCCGTGAAAGAATCTTGAAATTTTGAAAGAGTACTAACTAAAAGGAGACTATAGGCTTGTTTGGTTTCTTATTTTGAAAATAATTTTTTGTTTTTAAAAACAGAAAAAAAAATTTGTTTGGTAATTTGTTTTTAGTTGATTGTTTTAAAAAACAAAAAACAGTAATATAGTTTTAAAAACCAAAACAACTTTTACATGTTTTTTTTTTGTTTTCTTGTTTTGATCTTTCGTTTTGAAAATTCTGAAGAATTTTTTCTCTTCTCACTTACTATCCACTATTTATCATATCAGCGACAACTATCACCTAGCTATCAAAATTTTCCTCAATTAATTTTTTTCAGCACTCTTATTTTATATTTACGCTACGATGCTCTATTTTTTTCGATTTTTTTTAGTATTCATGTTCAATATTTTTGGTTGCGTGGTTCAGCATTTCACCTACAAATTAATTACAGTGCAGCTCAACTTTTAGTCATTAATTTATGTCCGATTGATCTTATTTATTGATTTCTAAATATGTTAATTGCGAATTCAAGTTTCAATGTAAAATTACTCGTAAATTTAAAAGGTGACTATTGTTTACTGGAATTGATCAAAATGTTGTTTTGAATATGTAGATTTAACGAGAAAATAAGTGTCATATACAGTTCGGCAATAAAGAAAAGGAGAGTATATATAGTTTAGCATCTTCATTATATTAATAGAAAAGTGAGAAAATATTTTTAAAAAGTAACCATGCACATATGATTTATATTGAGTATATAGACTTTTTTCCTTTTGCCATTAGAGTATACAGTAAGCTTTAACATGCTGGGTTATTCATCAATTAATTGTAAAAAATGTGATTCATCATTTATTTATTGGCCTCAGTAATGTAGGCCTTGTTTTAATGATTCAGGGAAAACTTGCTGATGGCCCAGTTAAAAAAGGTGAATAAAAACCAAAAAAAAATTCTCGGCTGAGTTGGATCTATCTCGAAAGCGAGTATGGCATGTTCTAAAACCATGGACCTGTAGTGGGTTTATAGTCTGTTCTTCTTGGCTCAGGTGTTTGAGGAACAAATGGGTCTTCATCAATAGGATCTTCAACTGTAGGATCTGGCTGGACCATTGCTACTTTAGAGATATCAGCATGATATATCTCCGGATCAGAGTTAGAACTGTATTCAATAGAGGAATCAGACTCAGGTTCAGAGGTTCCATCTGTTGATGACTGATCTTTATCCACAGTTTGGAAAGTGGCTATGGTTTTGTTTGGATCTGCAACTTCTTTTTTTTTCTCTGTCTGGAGGAGGAGTTTGTTTTGGTGGAGATGATGGTGGAGTTCTTATTACAACTCCTTGAGAGGACGGTGTTGGTTCAATAGGTTTAGTATATGAGGATGATGGGTAGAAAAGTCTTTCAGATGAAGGGAAGTGAGGTGGTCTTACTGGGGGTCTGGGAGGAGGGTTTGGCTGGACAGGTGAAAGAGTGGGTTGTCGTGATTTTCTCAACTGTCTTAAAATAGGATAAGACATTTTGAAAACCTTGCTATAATCAGATTCTCTGGGATAAGAAAGAGATGATGTTGGGTATGTAGGAAGTTGGAAACCAGACGGATAAGATGGATAAGGGTCATAGATGGTTTGTGAATGATCCTTTGCGATGTCTGACTCGATTCTTTGCAAATCCTTTCGGATTTGTGACAGTTCTTGCTCTTTTCTGGTAAATTCTGGTCCAATATATCCCTTCTCGATAAATTGCTTTAAATCTGCATCCAGTTGGTAAGCCTGAGAAGTCAGAGTCATATAAAGCTGCTTGACTTGATCAGAGACCTGGTCAAGTCTGCTCGTCAGAGTATCAGTTCTAAGAGTTAGCAGGTCAAGCTTTGAATCAATCTTTGTCAGAGTTCTATTCTGGCCGATCGCATTTTAAAAATTAAACTTAATATGTTAGCATTTAGTAAGGTTTTATAGCATTCAAAAGCTCAATATTATTCCTCCAGACCTATTTAACTAATTTGATTAGATGAAGGAAGTTATGTAAATTAATTAATTATAAGAAATATGACATGTTTTTTCTAAAACACCATAATCATCTTTCTTAATATCCTATCTCCCTCACTTACTTGATTATGGTTGAGGGAGTATCCATAGGGATAATTTGGAAAAAATGATAAATATGAAAAATAAGTATTAGTTTATGACCCAATTAACTTAAAAATGAGGTCTTATATTAAGGATTAGAGGACTATCATTTTTTGCTAACGGTTCTAGTGTTAGAAGACTAAAAATTTACTTTTTAAAGTTAAGGGATCAAAATAAAACCTTATATAAAATTAGAAAAGTAAAAGTATATTTTAGCCTAAATCTTATATTTAAGGTAGGAGTACTTCGCTCTAGGTTCTCCCTTTAGGGTTTCTTTCCATGGTGAGAAGACATATATACTACGTTCTGTTTTAATTATAAGATCTTGTTTATAGTTTATAAATGAGATTTTATAATTAGAACTAAAGCAATATCTATACACACATACATACACATATATGTATATAACTCGGCTGCGTAATTATCGGGTTTCTTTCCCGTTCTCTCTTTTCTTCTTCTTCGTCGCCGAAGAATGAGAAAAAGGAGACGTGGAAGAGCCGAGTTTGAGCAATAATATCTATGAAGAGATGGAAAGAGATTCTCCTCCAACATGAATCCTCGGCATCAGCAAGAAGCTCTAGATCAATCTGGACTGTCATCTCACATTAGATTAAGACAAGCAAATGCAACAAGTACTGAAAGAAGATGGCAGTGCTAATTCAAAGGCATTGAGATATTACCCAAAAAAAAAAAGATTGAGACTTTTTATCAAAACAAGGTAAAAGTTCGGATTCATAAATGATAGTTTTTGAGAAAATAAAATACATTTTTATATGTCGACTGCTTTTTGATCGATTTTAACAATTTTTTCTGATTACCCTATTGTTATCATTTCCGTCTCATATATAAGTTTTGAAGAAGTAAGATTAATGGGAAAATAAACTAAATATACTCCTCTTGGTTATCTATCATTCACTAAAATTAAGAAAAACTTTAAATCTCATTATCATTAACCTTATTGTAAAATATAATAATTTTTCAACTTTACTCTCATTTAATATTCACTATATTCCAATAGTATAAGGTTTACACAATAATAAATAAAATATAAATTTGCATATTCATATTAAAAATTTAACTATATAACTTATAAATAAGATTAAAATAAAAATTCTTTCTCTACATTATAAATATGATGATAACATTATTTTTTTAGAACAACTAAAATCGAACATATATACTTAGTTCTTTAATTTTACACAATTTTAATTTGATCCCTTAACTTTAAAAAATATATTTAATTTTTTTAATTTAAAATTATTAGTCTCAAATGATAATTTTTTGTGACAATGTTGTTTTGAAAATTAAATTTAATATGTTACATTTTAAGAATTTTGTACCATTCAAGATATGATATCTTTATTTTTTTAATTAACGATTTTAACCTTAATTAAAAAATATACATAGCCCACAACTAAATATATACTATTTTTCAGAAGTTTTTAGCATATTCATCCCACCAATTAATTGGTGAATTAAATGAGCCGAAAAACATTGAATATCGTAGGCTGTGTCGTAAATAGTATTTAATATGATGAACATACGTTGCCAAAAGCAGAAAAGATATCAGCTGATGACATTATCCCAAAAAGAGAAAAAAATCAGACACAGCCCAGATATTTTGAATGGACATTGTGTCTCTCACGTGTTTGCTAATAAGTCTATATAATAAAAAATTTCTACAAATCCTAAAATATTAGTCCGTTCATTTTCTTAGGTTTAGTGTCCTCTTGTCTAGGGCTTTACCAAATTCAAAGTCTAGGTCTTCACTCTAATCAGCAGCTAGCTCTTACAGTAGTACTAACAACAAGCTTAGACTGACCTGACCATGGCTCCCAGAAGCAAGCCGCGCAAAAAAGCTCACAAGCTCGGTGGCTCCGATGGGATTTTCCAATTTCCGGAGGCGATTCTGCAGAAAATCTTCTTCTTCTTACCCGTAGAAGACGCAGTATCACTATCAGCTGCTTCCAAGACTTGGCGAAATGTCTGGACTTCACTTCCAATCCTCAACCTAAGATTAGATCACAACGAATATGTCACTTTCGAGAGCTTCGTCTCTTCAGTCGAAGACTCCTTGTCAATCCTAAGATCTCGCAAAGCAAAAATTGAGAGCTTCTTTTTGACGATTGATCCGCAGGAAAAAGAGGGTTCGGACTTGGAATCTCACCTCCATGACTGGCTTACTTTAATTATGAAAAACTATGTCAAGGAGATAGAACTTAGGGTTTCTGAATCTCCGAACGACATTTTCTACACTATACCCCAATCAGTTTTCACTTCGAAATCTTTAGTCAAACTTCAGCTGATAGGTTGCAAATTTCCGGCTGACATTTTATTCTCTGATGGTGGTGGTGATCGAAAGAAATCCAGGAGGCGTCGTCATGAATTTCTCTGTCTTAAAGAGATAATTCTTGAGGATGTTGTTGCTCGTGATGATCAAATCAAGGAACTTGTGAATCATTCTAAGAACTTTCTTGAGAAGCTGACCATTAAAACGTCTCCTGCAATGGAACTTCTGAGTCTCGAATTCTTCTTAAAGCTTAGTTTTTTGAAGTGAATGTTAAAACATTGCGTGTAGCTCAGGCTATGAATCTGGATACGATGGTTCTATATGGGCTTCATAGATTATATGCTTCTGATGTATGGAACATAAAGACACTGAGATGCTTAACATGGCACACAAGGGCCTACCAATGGATCAAAGCATTTATATCCATACTCCCACTTCTGGAGACGATCCAAATGTTTATGGTTCGTAATGAGAAGATTCAGATTCGAAGTGATTCTCTTAAGAGTTTTTTTTGTGTGAAGGTCAGAGATTTGAGGAGCCTATAGAAGTTGAGGTTGATGCTCCGAGACTAAGCAAAATCTATTTCACTGGGTTTTCTTTTCTGAGATTACAATGTTGAGACGGAGTCCCAGAGTTGAGCTTCATCATTTTGGTCATTCTTCTGGTGGCATTGATAGCTCTCAACTTTACAGGCTTGGAAAGTTTTCACAAAACGTGATCCACCCACTGCTACAAATACACTTGCATAAGATTTTTATTGAGGTATGTGAATTATTTTTGGTTTTGGGTAATTAATTATTGTTGCAATTTATTTTTAAGAGGCATTAACAAATTTTCTTTGTATATATCCTAGAGGTGTACATGTTGAATGATCTTATTTTCTAAGCCTGCTGTGATGTATATAGTCATTGTTGTTATTGCCAATTAATTAATAATTTGCAATCTTTGTTGTTACATATGATATGATGATCAATATTATTAATTGATCAATCATTACGTTTCTGCTCTTAAATTTGATAGAACTAAGGTAGTTGAATTAGGAGAATCTCCGAGAACCCCTATGATAATTTATCTTTAAAGAAGAAAATTGTAATTCCTCTTTAAATAGAGTATTGATGGAAGTTGGCAGTCTCAGATGATGTGATGATGCATGAAATCTACGGTACGTAGTAGCATACACTATGTACTAAAATGCCCCGTCGAACATTATATAGATTGTTCTACGAGATACTTAAGTGCTTTAATTTGATCATTTATGTGGAGGCATTGGTTGAAGAAAAGGTTAAAATATTATGAATCCCAAAACTTTTTGCACCTTCAAAAAGAGAACAATATTATTATTAATTGTGGGTTATGTCCGAAGAATATCCTCTCTCTGACACATATATAGCCGAACATAATCCATCTTTTCGCCTGCAAAACATATCATTTTTTATGAGAATACCAAAAATAATTCAAATTATAGAAAGGGAGGGTACTTTTCTTTGCAAGTCCGACTCCCAAAAGTGTTATACGATTTGCTTTCTCTACCCAGAAGACTAACAATTCCTGTATACCGAGTTCTGTTTGTGTACTTAGGAAAATTCTATAGCTCAATGAACTTCTTCGGTGTGATGAACTTCAGTTTATTTTTTTCCTGGAATATATATATTGACTTTTTCAAACAATTTTGAATGGACAGAATCTGCTGACTCTGGAGAGCTGAAAGAACATCCAGTTGTGTATCATCCAACAAACGTAACAATGTTGGTTATTGAGTGCATTCCAGTTGCCTCGAATTACTCATCTTTTCTCAATGCTTTGTTTTGGACCTGTCATCCCAGCCGTCTGATTGTCTTAATGAATAGAGAAGAAACCCTAAAATCACCTCACAAGGCCAGTTTCATACGCGTAAGTGATCGATGCCAAAACTTAGGAAAAAAATTTATTACCAACATATACTGTTATTTTATCTCATCGTATTTAGATTTCATGAATCAATACCAAAGTTTCTGTTTTTAGAAAAGTAGA